>NC_057797.1:493111989-493134171 GCF_018294505.1 Triticum aestivum
CGCGTTCCGGCGCGGGGCAAAGGCGGCTGGCACGCAGGGCGCGGCCCGGGGCGGGCCGGCCTCGGGCCCCGGCGGCGGGGAGGCGTGGCTATGTGGGCGCAGTGCCACGTGTCGCTCACCGATTGGCGCGGGCGACAGAGGCGGACACATCCGGCGGCGGTGGAAAAAATGTCCGGCGGCGGCGGGGCTATTTCTTAGGGTTTCATCCGCGAATTTCGAGGAGGGGGCCTATTTATAGATTCTGGGAGCTAGGAGTGTCCAAATGGAGTGCGGTTTTCGGCCACGCGATCGTGAGCGAACAACCCATAGGATGGAGGGTGTTTGGATGGGTTTTGGGCCACTTTGGAGGGGTGGTGGGCTGCAACACACACGAGGCCTTTATGGTTCCTTGGTTAACCGTTGGAGTATCAAACGAACTCCAAATGGCACGAAACTTGACAGGCGATCTACCGGTAGAGAACCAAGGCCACTTGGAAAATCCCGGTCCAATCCGAGAACATTTAACACCCGCACATGAAAAGAGGCAAAAGGGGGCGCCGGAGGACGTAGGAGTGCTGGAATGCAAAACGGACAATGGGGAAAAGGCTCGGATACATGAGACAAACATGTATGCAAATGCGGTGCACATGATGACATGATATGAGATGCATGACATGGACAAAATGCAAAACGAAGACAAAATCCAACCACGAGGGAATATCATAACTTAGAGCCGAAAATGGCAAGAGTTGGAATACAAATATGGCAAGTTACATACGGGACATTACAATATCGCAAATAAAATAAAGTGCAGCAAAGTATTTTTGGATGTTTGATTTAATATATATGAATAAAAATGCAAAGGTAAAATAGATCGCAAGGCAAATATATGAGAAAGAAGACCCGGGGGCCGTAGGTTTCACTAGTGGCTTCTCTCGGGAAAAATAGCAAACATTGTGTAAACAAATTACTGTTGGGCAATTGATTGAACTTCAAATAATTATGATGATATCCATGCAATGATCAATACATAGGCATCACGTCCAAGATTAGTAGACCGACTCCTGCCTGCATCTACTACTATTACTCCACACATCGACCTCTATCTAGCATGCATCTGGTGTATTAAGTTCATGGAAAACGGAGTAATGCAATAAGAATGATGACATGATGAAAACAAGATCCGTTTATCTATATGGCGGTAGATACAGATCTTGTCTTTTTATCCTTAGTAGCAATGATACATACGTGTCGGTTCCCTTTCTTTCACTGGGATAAAGCACCATAAGATCGAACCCACTACCGGGCACCTCTTCCCATTGCAAGATAAATAGATCAAGTTGGCCAAACAAAACCCAAATATCGGAGAAGAAATACGAGGCTATAAGATATCATGCATAAAAGAGATCAAAGAAACTCAAATGCTTTCATGGATATAAAAACATATATCTGATCATAAAATTGAAGTTCATCGATCCCAACAAACACGCCGCAAAATAGTTACATCATATGGATCTCCAAGAGACCATTGTATTGAGAATCAAGAGAGAGAGAGTGATGAAGCCATCTAGCTACTAACTATGGACCCCAAGGTCTACAAAGAACTACTCACGCATCATCGGAGAGGCACCAATGGAGGTGGTGAACCCCATCCGAGATGGTGTTTAGATTGGATCTGGTGATTCTGGACTCTGCGGCGGCTGGATGAATATTTCGTAGACTCCTCTAGGGTTCTGGTATTTTGGGGGGTATTTATAGAGAAAAGAAGCGGTCCGGGGGCACCCAAGGTGGGCACAACCCACCAGGCCGCGCCTGGGCCTCCTGGCGCGCCCTGGTGGGTTGTGCCCCCCTCGGGGCACCCGCTAGGTGCAACCAGGGCCCATTGCTTCCTTCTGGCCCATAAAATGTCTCTGTAAAGGTTCATGGCATTTGGCCTCCGTTTGATATTGATTTTCTGCGATGTAAAAACATGAAAAAAAACAGCAACTGGCACTATGTCAATAGGTTAGTACCACAAAATGATATAAAATGATTATAAAACATCCAAGATTGATAATAAAACAACATGGGACAATCAAAAATTGTAAATACGTTGGAGACGTATCAGCATCCCCAAGCTTAACTCCTACTCGTCCTTGAGTAGGTAAGTGATAAAAATAGAATTTTTGATGTGGAGTGTTGTTCATCATGTCATATCATATTCTTTCCTTTATAGCATGGACATTTGGACTTTTATGTGATTCAAAGCAATAGTCTATTTTTGACATAATAATTTAGATAATCAAGCATATCAACAAGCAACCATGTCTTTCAAAATATCAATGCTAAAATAAGTTAGCCCATCATGCCCAAACATTGATCCATTCATGAAACACACTCGAATATTAACTACACCCAATACTTGAGCACGATCATATTGCCTCCTAGTTGGTGCTTTTATGAGAGAAGATGGAGACTCAAAATAATTGCATAAAGTAAAAGAAAGGCCCTTCATAGAGGGAAGTAGGGATTTGTAGAGGTGCCAGAGCTCAAAGCGAAAAGTTTGAGATAAAAACATTTTGGGAGGTGTATCCATCCCACCAACGAAAACGACTTAGAGTTTGCAATATTTTCCATGCATAGATATATCATAGGCTGTTCCCAAACAGAAAATAAAGTTTACTCCTTTTCCACCTGTCATGGTGGGCACATGGCGGATGCCAAGGGATGGCAGAAGATAGGAGGAGGCTCGAGGGCACTGGTGGGCTCCAGAGGCGAGGTCATCATGAGCGAGCGCGGGACGCAAGACATACACATGTTCGGGGCTCTTCGGAGAGATAACACCCCTAGTCCTGCCGAGTGTGGTTTATATGTAGCAGTACATGATTGCTCCTAGAACTGTACAGAGGAAGAAGGAAGGTAGGCCAAGGCTTAGGCTGCTCCCTCTCCTTGGGTGTCTAGTCTAGTTTGTTGTGTCCGTATGCATGAGGGCTCCTGGGGGTTTTATAGGTCAACCCCCCAAGGGTACAATGGTAATGTTACAAGGCCGTGGGGCTGGGTTGTCATCGTGCGGGAAGCCGGCGCTGGGACCCGCCGGGTGTCAGGGCTCGTCGGGTTCCCCGGGCGTGGGACTCGCCGGGTGTAGGGGCACTGTTTGCCGTCTTGTCGATCGTCGGGGAGTGGCCGGGTTGAGTCTGCTACAACACTCCGTCAGGTCGCCGCTTGCTGGTGTTAGCAGTGATGACGGAGCATTGTAGCCACGCCAACCCTGGTCAGCGGGTAGGTGGGGCACTGTTGCCACGCCCTGGCTGACCAAAGGCATGGTAGGGGCACTATTTCCTTGCTTATCTCTGAATGAAGACTCGTCCCATCTTACGGCTGGGTAGGGACGGGAGCTGACCCGTGGCCGGGTTGGGGAACACGCCAAGGGGGAGCTGGCTTGTTGGAGAAGTCTTCATGCGCCGGGTTCGGCTGCCTTGTGCCGGCAGTTGAGGCCGGGTTGAGGAATTCAGCCGGGTAGAGCGGCTTTGGTCGGGTCGAGGGACCCAGCCAAGCGCGAGCCAGCTTGAGGGGCATTGCTGGCCCCGTTGTTTTTGAAAAGGATCCGAGTTCCGTTGCCTGCATGGGTTTCACCCCCCGGATAGTAGTCCCCGAAGCTATGAAGGTTCGCTGTCTTCGAGTGGGAGGGCCTTCACAGTCCCCCCACCTAAGCAGGCGAATTCTATGACCACCGGGTCCAGCAACACCACCTGTGTGCCAGCTTTCGGAAGCCTGATCGCGGCATCTTGCCAGGGGCAGGAAACCAAAGAGACCGTCGAATCTTGAGGCAATCTTTTGGGCTTCGCGCGGGCGCCACATGGCACTTGGGAGACGGAGGGGCCTAACAGGCCACGCACGCGACAGGACGGGGCGACGCGCTGGGGCCCGCCGTTGCGCACCCTCGGCCCATGCGCACGGATTATTGCGGCGTCCGCGAGTCGGTTGCCATTCTTGATGCAGTTACTGCGCGCGTACATGCGTTTTTATTATGGGGAAGTGGGACGGGCGAGCGCAAATGATCCCACTTCCCCATGTTCAAACCGTGGGTTATAAATCGGGGGGGGGGGAGGGGCAGCAGAAATCATTCTCGCTTGCTCCCCCTGCCTCTTCATCCTTCCTCTGCTTCTTGCGACTGCCGCATGCTGCGACGCCCATCGCTTCGAGCAGAGCTTCATCATCGTTCTTCTTCCTTTCTTTTCTTCGTCTTCGTCACCTTGGACGACATCGCCTATCTCCGCACCACTAGGCGTTTACCAGGGGAGACGGAGGTCACCGTGTGCCTACCGTAGGGCGAGCGGGAGCCGCAGTTCGAGGGCGCGGAGCATGTTGTCTTCTACCCGCACTACAAGCATGGGTTCGAACTTCCCGCGAGCGCCTTCTTCCACGGCTTCCTGGAGTTCTTCGGGCTCCAGCCCCATCACCTTGGTGCCGGCGCCATCATGCAGCTTTCGGGCTTCATCACCCTCAGCGAGGGGTACCTGGGGGTCGAGCCTTCGATCGATCTTTGGGCACGCTTTCTTCTCCTTGAAGCAGCAGGGGCTGAGGGCCGGGGAGATGTCCATGTGTGGGGCCACCATCATCTCCAAGCGATCGGGCGCTGAATGCCCCAAGATGCTGCTGGAGGATTCTACCAAGAAGTGGCAGAATTCTTTCTTCTGCGTCTGCAACCATGGTGCGGACCGCATCAACCTGTCGCCTTTCGTCGACACGCCACTGCAGGGAAAGTAGAACTGGGGTTACTACCCCAAGCATCCATCGCACGAGGTGCTGAACCTGTGCGAGTGGGTGTCGGAGATGAAGGAGCGGGAGGGGCTCACCGGCACTGACCTCATCACCGGCTTGATCAGGCGCCGGGTGCTCCCGCTGCAGCAGCGCAGCCACCTCATCGGTTAGATGACCAGGCTCCAGGACCCCGACCGCATGTCGAACTTGCGGCTGGCGGCGGACTAGGTTGCGTGCCTGGTCAACGACATCTCCAAGGCCGGGCTGCGGGACGGCTGGGAGTTCGGCAAGCCTCTGTATAGCCAGGCGAACCCGGCACCTATGGACAGTCCCCGGTCTTCATACTTTGTTGCTGCTCATCTTCTTGTTCGCCCCAATGTGACGTGGGAGGTGCTTCTGAACGCCATCCGGCATCCTTACGACTGAGCGCCGACGCAGGTGGTGCGGGCCGGCTCGGAGGAGCCCGTGGCCCGTGGCGAGGAGGAGGAGCAGGCGGCCGCCGATGCTGGTGCAAGACGCCATGCGAGTAAGTTGATTTTTCGTGATTCTTGAGTCGCCGATGGCGAAGCGGCGAGGGGAACGCTGACGCGAATTGTTGATGTAGCAGCGCCGGGTGGAGGAAGTGGCGTGGCGGGTGTCAGGTCGTACGAGGGACGATGGCGGCGAATCGGTCGCACGGGAAGGACAGCGTCTCGGCCCGAAGCCCTGCCGTGAAGCGTCCGGCGAACCCCGCCGACAGTGCGAAGCCTCCCGCCAAGAGGAGACGTGGCGCCTCGCAGGCGAGGCCCACCGTCCCGGTGGTGCCTGGGTGAGTTTCGTTTCATTGGTTTTGACTGGCCGAGCGGCTCTACCTGGTTCTTGGGTGTTTACTTTTTTGAGCTTCAAGTCGCCGATCTCACTGGCGCTGGCGGTGGCGAACGCCGCGTCCATGGAGGGCGCGGCATTCCGGAGGACCCGGACTAGTGCCGATGGCGAGGAGGAGGCAGTGGATCTGGACCACGGCCTGGACCCGACCGACACAGATGGCCTGGCGGGACCGAAAAAGGGCCAAGGCAGAGCTGGAGGCATCATCGACCCAGGCCTGGGTTAACGCTACGGTGACATGGGCGCGAGCCGGTGAGGAGCCGACATGGGCGCGAGCCGGTGAGGGATGCAGCCGGCGGAGACGGTCTTTGTGGCGTCGTTGGAGGGAGGGCACGGCCGCGGTGGTCGCGCCGACGTGATGGACCTCGACCAGGAGGTAGTGGTGATTGAGGACGGCACCTCGCCGCGGACCGACGCGGTCGGGGGCCGATGGAGCCGGCGGCGACGTCGTCTTGGTAGAGGTGCCGTGGGTGGTGCTAGAGGGGGCGCCTCACGCGTCGACGAGCACAGCGATGCTGGTGGTGGCGCCGCAGGCCACTCCGGCCGTCAAGCTGGCAACGGTGCCCTTGGTGCCTAGGCTAGGGGGTCGCCGGGCCGTCGGGTCGCAGCCAGCTCGTGGCGGGACCAACGAGGTCTTCTTCAGGCCCCTGACCCAGGAGGAGGCGGCGATGACCGCCGTGAGCCGGCGTCTGCGGGGGAGGACGGACTGGATCCAGGCCTTCGCCCAAGCCGAGGTGAAGCAGACGCAGGAGCTGGAGCGCACTGTGTTCGTAAGTTCTTCCTTGCCTTCTGTTCTTCTTTGTTGCTTCTTCTGGGTGGGTGCACGCCAGCGCACCCACTGGGTGTAGACCCCGATATTCGAGCCAACTATGTAGCAGTTGGGTCGAATCTTAAAGTGATGTCTCGTGTTGAACGTTGCTCTTTGCAGCAACTGGACTCCTTCTAGGTTAGCGTCTTCAACCGGCTTCTGGAGAAGCACCGGCAGCTTAAAGAGCGGCTCGCCGCTAAGGAGGAGGAGCTCCACGTCACCGCAGGTATCTTTTTTCGTGTGCCCCTTTTAGTGGGGGCACGCTAGCGTACCCACTGGGTGTAGCCCGCGAGATTCGGGCCAACTGCATAGCAGTTGCGTTGAATCTTAAGATGGTACTTTGTTTCTGATTCTTTCTTCTACAACCGAGGTGCTGTCTTGGAGGACCCGGCTGATCCGAGTCGGCTTCCATTATGATTGGCTTATCGCTGACGCCGGCCGGCTTGGGGACGAGGTGGCGAAGGCGATGGCGGAAGCGACGGGGGCCCGGCAGGCGCTTGATGAAGCCGACAGGCTGCAGGAGCAGCTGGCAGGCAACAAGGGCCGTCTCGAGGCTGAGGTGGAGCACCTTAAGGAGGAGGCTGCCAAGGTTGTGGAGGCGCAACGGGCGCTTGACGAGGCCGATCAGCAACGCGGCAAGCTGGCCGACGACAAGGGCCAGCTTCATTCCGAGGTGGAGCGCCTGAAGTCGCTGGTGGCAGCGGTGGAGGAGACACGTCAGGGGGAAACCCGTCGCTGCGAGGAGGCCGAGAAGGTGGTCGAGGGCAAGGACGCTGAGCTGAAGGTGGCTCTTGCCAAGGTCGTCGACCTGGAGAAGACGCTCCAGTAGCGCGACTGCACCATCGCCTGGGAGTAGCGCAGTACGTTGCTCGAAGCGCAGCACATGGGAGAGTCTTTCTCCAGTAAGTGCTTTCCTTGGGTTCTGCAAGGATGGGGTCCCGACTTCTTGTCCTTGTTGATTTTCTTCTGACTTGCTTTTACTTCTTGACAGGGGCCTTCTCGGAGACGCGTCAGCTAGCGGAGGAGGCCGTCTGCTTTCAGCGAGACCCGCAGGGAGTCGTCGGCTCCGGGACCAGCCCGCAGGTCGCTTGGACCTTCCTGGAGATCGTGACCGCCGTCGAGGCTCGCCTGCGAGTCTTGGGCGATCAAATGGGGCAGCTCTCCGAGGCCGGTGCAGCAATGACGGCGGCCCTTTGGCCGAGCTCCGTCTCACCGAACAGCTTCTTGCGGTTGGTCTGGTGGTTGGAGTCGGGGCCGGACCGGCTCCACGAGTGGCGTGTTTCTGCCGCCCGTGCTAGTGCTGAGATGGCGCTCAGGTTCGCAATGTCTTGGCATCCGGATCTATCGTTGGACGCGCTGATGGGCCAGCGAGCCGACGCGGAGGACCAGCTGTGGGCGGAGGCCGGAGGGATCACAGCCCGGGCCAGCTATATTGCCGGGTTCGCCATTGATGACGAGTTCCAGCCGAAGGGGACGGAAGATGGCGTAGTCATGCCTGCTAATGACTATGGCCTGCTTCTAAACGTCCCGGAGGGCAGCTCCGAGGAGACGGGTATCTATGGTGACGACGATGTCGGTGTCAAAACCGGCGGATCTCGGGTAGGGGGTCCCGAACTATGCGTCTAGGATCGATGGTAACAGGAGACTGGGACACAATGTTTACCCAGGTTCGGGCCCTCCCTATGGAGGTAATACCCTACTTCCTCCTTGATTGATCTTGATGAATATGAGTGTTATAAGAGTTGATCTATGCTACCTCTTGAGCACTGCGTTGGTTTTCCCTTGAAGAGGAATGGGTGATGCAGCAGAGCAGCGTAAGTATTTCCCTTAGTTTTTGAGAACCAAGGTATCAATGCAGTAGGAGGCCACGCACGAGTCCCTCGCACCTACACAAACAAATAAACTCCTCTCAACCAACGCGATAAAGGGGTTGTCAATCCCTTCACGGCCCCCTACGAGAGTGAGATCTGATAGATATGATAAGATAATAATTTTGGTATTTTTATGATAAATAGAAACAAAGATGCAAGTACAATAAATGGCAAAGGAAATAACTAAGTATTGGAAGATTAATATGATGGAAAATAGACCCGGGGGCTATAGGTTTCACTAGAGGCTTCTCTCGAGAGCATAAGTACAACGGTGGGTAAACAAATTACTATTGAGCAATTGAAAGAATTGAGCATAGTTATGAGAATATCTAGGTATTATCATGTATATAGGCATCACGTCCAAGACAAGTAGACCGACTCCTGCCTGCATCTACTACTATAACTCCACACATCGACCGCTATCAAGCATGCATCTAGAGTATTAAGTTCAAGAGAACGGAGTAACGCTTTAAGCAAGATGACATGATGTAGAGGGATAAACTCACGCAATATGATGTAAACCCCATCTTGTTATCCTTGATAGCAACAATACAATACGTACCTTGCTGCCCTTACTATCACTGGGAAAGGACACCGCAAGATTGAACCCAAAGCTAAGCACTTCTCCCATTGCAAGAAAGATCAATCTAGTAGGCCAAACCAAACTGATAATTCGAAGAGACTTGCAAAGATAACCAATCATACATAAAAGAATTCAGAGAAGATTCAAATATTGTTCATAGATAAACTTGATCATAAACCCACAATTCATCGATCTCAACAAACACATCCAAAAGAAGACTACATCGAATAGATCTCCACAAGAGAGGGGGAGAACTTTGTATTGAGATCCAAAAAGAGAGAAGAAGCCATATAGCTAATAAGTATGGACCCGTAGGTGTGATGTAAACTACTCACACTTCATCGGAGGGGCTATGGTGTTGATGTAGAAGCCCTCCGTGATCGATGCCCCCTCCGGCGGAGCTCCGGAAAAGGCCCCAAGATGGGATCTCGTGGATACAGAAAGTTACAGTGGTGGAATTAGGGTTTTGGCTCAGTATCTGGTAGTTTGGGGGTACGTAGGTATATATAGTAGGAAGGAGTACGTCGGTGGAGCAACATGGGCCCCACGAGGGTGGAGGGTGCGCCTGGTGGGGGGGGGAGGCACGCCCCCTACCTCGTGCCTTCCTGGTTGATTGCTTGACGTAGGGTCCAAGTCCTCTGGATCATGTTCGTTCCGAAAATCACGTTCCCGAAGGTTTCATTCCGTTTGGACTCTGTTTGATATTCTTTTTCTGTTGAACCCTAAAATTGGCAAAAAGCAACAATTCTGGGTTGGGCCTCCGGTTAATAGGTTAGTCCCAAAAATAATATAGAAGTGTATAATAAAGCCCAATAATGTCCAAAACAGGATATAATATGGCATGGAACAATAAAAAATTATAGATACGTTGGAGATGTATCAAGCATCCCCAAGCTTAATTCTTGCTCGTCCTCGAGTAGGTAAATGATAAAAACAGAATTTTTGATCTAGAATGCTACTTGGCATAATTTCAATGTAATTCTCTTAATTGTGGTATGAATATTCAGATCCGAAAGATTCAAGACAAAATTTCAATATTGACATAGAAATAATAATACATCGAGCATACTAACTAAGCAATTATGTCTCTTCAAAATAACATGGCCAAAGAAAGTTATTCCTACAAAATCATATAGTCTGGCTATGCTCCATCTTCACCACACAAAGTATTTAAATCATGAACAACCCCGATGACAAGCCAAGCAATTGTTTCATACTTTTGGTGTTCTCAAACTTTTTCAATCTTCACGCAATACATGAGCATGAGCCATGGACATAGCACTATATGTGGAATAGAATGGTGGTTGTGGAGAAGACAAAAAAGAGAAGACAGTCTCACATCAACTAGGCGTATCAACGGGCTATGGAGATGCCCATTAATAGATATCAATGTGAGTGAGTAGGGATTTCCATGCAACGAATGCACTAGAGCTATAAGTATATGAAAGCTCAACAAAAAGAACTAAGTGGGTGTGCATCCAACTTGCTTGCTCATGAATACCTAGGGAATTTTGAGGAAGCCCATCACTGGAATATACAAGCCAAGTTCTATAATGAAAATTCCCACTAGTATATGAAAGTGATAGCATAGGAGACTCTCGATCATGAAGATCATGGTGCTACTTTGAAGCACAAGTGTGGAAAAAGGATAGAAGTATTACCCCTTTTTATTTATTTATTTATTCTATTTTTTGGGCCTTATTTTTTGGGCCTTTCTCTTTTTTGGGACAATACTCTATGAATGATGATCATCACACTTCTATTTATTTACAACTCAATGATTACAACTCGATACTAGAACAAAGTATGACTCTATATGAATGCCTCCGGCGGTATACCGGGATAGCAATGATGCATGCATGACTTATATGAAAGAATTATGAACAGTAGCTTTGCCACAACTAAAATGTCAACTACATGATCATGCGAAGCAATATGACAATGATGGAGCGTGTCATAGTAAACGGAACAGTGGAAAGTTGCATGACAATATATCTCGGAATGGCTATGGAAATGCCATGATAGGTAGGTATGGTGGCTATTTTGAGGAAGGTATATGGTGGGTGTATGATACCGGCGATAGGTGCGCGGTATTAGAGAGGCTAGCAATGGTGGAAGGGTGAGAGTGCGTATAATCCATGGACTCAACGTTAGTCATAAAGAACTCACATACTTATTGCAAAAATCTATTAGTTATCGAAGCAAAGTACTACGCGCATGCTTCTAGGGGGATAGGTTGGTAGGAAAATACCATCGCTCGTCCCCGACCGCCACTCATAAGGAGGACAATCAATAAATACATCATGCTCCGACTTCTTAACATAATGGTTCACCATACGTGCATGATACGGGAATCACAAACTTCAACACAATCATTTCTCAAATTCACAACTACTCAACTAGCATGACCCTAATATCACCATCTCCATATCTCAAAACAATTATCAAGTTTCAAACTTCAAACTTCTCATAGTATTCAACACACTAATAAGAAAATTCTATTATTAATCTTAAATGCCTAACATAATTAAAGCAATTTACTATGCTGTTTTGTAGGACTCTCAAAATAATCTAAGTGAAGCTTGAGAGAACAAAAGTTTCTATAAAACAAATCCACCATCGTGCTCTAAAAGATATAAGTGAAGCACTAGAGCAAAAACTATATAACTCAAAAGATATAAGTGAAGCACATAGAGTATTCTAACAATTTCCGAATCATGTGTGTCTCTCTCAAAAAGGTTTGTGCACCAAGGATGATTGTGGAAAACTAACAAATAAAGACTCAAATAATACAAGACGCTCCAAGCAAAACACATATCATGTGGTAAATAAAAATATAGCTCCAAGTAAAGTTACCGATAGAAGTAGACGAAAGAGGGGATGCCTTCCGGGGCATCCACAAGCTTTGGCTTTTAGGTGTCCTTAGATTATATTGGGGTTCCATGGGCATCCCCAAGCTTAATCTATTGCCACTCCTTGTTACATAATCCATCAAATCTTCTACCCAAAACTTGAAAACTTCGCAACACAAAACTAAAAGTAGAAAATCTTGTGAGCTCCGTTAGCAAAAGAAAACAAAACACCACTTCAAGGTACTATAATGAACTCATTATTTATTTATATTGGTGTTGAACCTACCGTATTCCAACTTCTCTATGGTTTATAAACTATTTTTAGCCATAGATTCATCAAAATAAGCAAACAACACACGGAAAACAGAATCTGTCAAAAACAGAACAGTCTGTAGTAATCTGCAGCTAACGCAAGTTCTGGAACCAAAAAAAATTCTAAAATAAATTTCTGGACGTGAGGAATTTATCTATTAATCATCTTAGAAAAGAATTAACTAAATATCACTTTCCAAATAAAAATGGCAGCAGTTCTCGTGAGCAATAAAGTTTCTGTTTTTTACAACAATATTAAAAAGACTTTCCCCAAGTCTTCCCAGCGCTTCTACATGGCACAAACACTAATTAAACACAAAAAAACAACCAAAATAGAGGCTAGATAAATTATTTATTTCTAAACAGGAGCAAAAATCAAGGAATAAAAATAAAATTGAGTTGCCTCCCAACAAGCGCTATCGTTTAACACCCCTAGCTAGGCATGAAAGCAAGGATAGATCTAGGTATTGCCATCTTTGGAAGGCAATCCATAAGTGGCTCTCATAATAGATTCATAAGGTAGTTTAATTTTCTTTCTAGGTAAGTATTCCATCCTTTCCTTCATGTAAATTGGAATCTAATATTCCCTTCCTTCATATCAATAATTGCACCAATCGTTCTATGGAAAGGTCTACCAAGAATAATAGGACATGAAGGATTGCAATCTATGCCAAGGACAATAAAATCCACGGACACATAATTCCTATTTGCAACAATAAGAACATCATTAATTCTTCCCATAGGTTTCTTAATAGTGGAATCCGCAAGGTGTAAGTTTAAAGAGCAATCATCCAAATCACGGAAACCTAGCAAATCACACAAAGTCTTTGGAATCGTGGAAACACTAGCACCCAAATCACACAAAGCATAGCATTCATGATCTTTAATCTTAATTTTAATAGTAGTTTCCCACTCATCATAAAGTTTTCTAGGGATAGAAACTTCCAACTCAAGTTTTTGTTCATAAGATTGCATCAAAGCATCAACAATATGTTTGGTAAAGGCTTTATTTTGACTATAATCATGAGGAGAATTTAGCACGGATTGCAACAAGGAAATACAATCTATCAAAGAGCAATTATCATAATTAAATTCCTTGAAATCCAAAACAGTGGATTCATTAATATTTAAAGTTTTGACTTCTTCAATCCCACTTTTAACAATTTTAGCATCAAGATCTAAAGACTCCGAATTTTTGGAACATCTTCTAGGTAAATGTGGATCATATTCAGTCCCATCATTATCAAGATTCATATTGCAAAACAAAGATTTAATAGGGGACACATCAATAACTTTTAGATCTTCATCTTTATTATCATGGAAACTAGAAGAACACGCTTTTATAAAGCAATCTTTCTTAGCACGCATCCTAGCAGTTCTTTCTTTGCACTCATCAATGGAAATTCTCATGGCTTTGAGAGACTCATTGATATCATGCTTAGGAGGAATAGATCTAAATTTCAAAGAATCAACATCAAGAGAAATTCTATCAACGTTCCTAGCCAACTCATCAATCTTAAGCAATTTTTCTTTAATCCGGATTGTCAATAGTCGAGGTAATGGCGATTTCCATACCGCGGGGGGGGGGTCCAACCACTCCAATACAGAGGGCTGCCCATGTGGCACTACAATGGGGAAGACGACGCCTCACGCTGCGGTCGGAAGGGTCCAAAGAGCCCCGCAGCTCTGGCTAAAATATTGGCCGAACTATCTAAAGGGGAGAAGGAGGAATTCACCTGTCTCCAATACCGAGACGGATTTTGCATGTATAATCCTCCTAGCTGGGTAAGTTCTAACTCCACTATTTTACTCCTCTCCCTGAATTATCTTTAACAGTGAGTATCCTATCCACTCATGACAGGAATGGCGAAAGGCTGTCGAGGGGATCCATGACCCTGCCCCTCAGCCGAAGAATCACAACAGGGATCTTGAACCCGGATATGAAGAAGATCCATGCATATTTGTGGAGCTCGAGGATGGAATATTCTATCGGAACGATCTATGACGGCATGAATGTACCTATCATTGTCGATTACCCCGGCCTCCTTCCTGCTTCGCATGTAAGTAATTCAAAAGACACTTTCTTCGAAAGAGCTCCCTTACTATGCCTCACCCACCACACCATTCCGTGTTCCAAAGGGGAGGCGCTCAGCACTGCAATATGCACCGGAAGCATCTCCAAGGAGAGCAGCTTCCATGCCTGGCACATCTTCGAAGAGGAAGGCAAATGATAACACGGCAGAACCCTCATCAAAGAGGTAAGGCTTTTCTTTTCGAGAATACCCTTTCTGATTGTCACATCAAATTGTAATGCCATTTGCCTTATCCTATCAGGAAAAGAATCCACCGGACTGTGTCCGGGGATCCGTCCGGACGTGCCTCCACTAGCTAGGTTCCGGACCCTGCCCAAAGGACGGGGGCTGACACGGGAGTGTCGTCGAATTGTCCTTCCACAGAGGACTCGGACGACATGTCCGTCATGAACTCTGAGGTGGAGAGTGCTATGAACCATCATTGTCAAAGGGCAGTTCTTCGTGACCCTGGTTTTTCAAAAGAGGCATTTGATGCCTTCAATTCGGCCGATGCGTACATCTGAGCTGCTCAGGATGGGCTTGTCAGAGCCACAGACCAGCATCTGAAAGATACGCGGGTAAGCGTAGATTTAATAATCATACACTAGTAGCGCCCAAGACTTAAAGTAGTTGATACAACTAATTTAAGGATCAATGCATAACCAGGTGCTTATGCAGAAGAACAACCTGTTATCTCAGGGACTAGAAAAGTGTCGGAGCCAGCTAACTACTGCCAATGCCGAACTGGAGAAATCCAAGAAGGCATCTCCTGGTAATGTTTCCCTCCATCGAGAAAACATAATGGTATACCAGTAATGCTAACACAATTGCTTACCTCTTAATTGGATCATTAGGTCAACTACAACAACAACTAGAGGCGGCTCGAAGTGGAGAACGAGGATCCAAAAAACTGCTAGGCGTGGGCGAGTGTGTGTTAACAAAGGTCGTTGTGAGAAAAATAAGCTCCGGGATTCGAACACCCAACTGGACTGAAAGATGTAGGGCCCAACTAGCGGACTCCGTAAAGGAGAACAAACTGCGAGGCGGCATATTCAGTATGTCATCAAACTTACCTTCGAATAATTCGGAAGCAGAAGGTGTTGATAGAGTTATATCTGCAGGTATGCTGACCGGTCGTTCTGAAGAGGAGATGTCCGGATCTTCTAGCGATCTGCTACAAGAGCTGTTGCAGGTGCACGAGCAAGCTCGGCAGGTGATGCAAAGTGTTTCCAAGGCCCTATTGCCCTCCGCCTCCCCTCCGAGAAAGATGGAGGAGCTGATACAGCTATTCAAGGGAGCGCGGCGGCGCTCTCGACTGTGGAAGATATCAGCCTGTTGGGAAGGTGCACGGGAAGCCTGGGCCATGGTGAAAACACGGTATACCAAGCTTGAACCGAATATTATGGCTTGGGTCGGACCTCTAGGGTCAGATGGAAAAGAAGTTCCCGTTAATTTGGTATATGACCAAGTAGAAGTAGCCGCTAAGTATTCCCAGCAGGATTGGAAGTTAGACCCCCTGCTGGACGGCATAGAGGAGGAAATTTTTGAGTCCTAGTGACTTGTACATTCCTTGACATATGTGACTCTAGCTGAATTATAAAAACAATTGTCATGGCAGACCTTTTCGCTTCAACCTCTAGACCCGAAGGTGCGGAGTGTTTCCGAATACCCTAGCAGTAAAATAGACCGGGGTATGCGTGGGAACCATGCGTAGGGGTCATAGTTGCTTGAACAGACAATGTGTATCCGGCTAGTTATGTTATATTACATTATGATTGTAAGAAACATCTTCCAGGGAGAATAGTTTCGTTAGGGGTTCCTTTCACTGGGTGTGCATGCATTAAAATGCATGTCCGAACTGTGATTGATAACATTATAGTATAGGTAATCATCTGGGGGTTCATAATGGAAGGAATATAAAGCATCTTTAGTCCGCCGACCGAGTATGCTCTTAAGAATGCTAGCTTTCGGCTTCACCCAGTCTGAGGTACACATCTGGATGACCCGGCAGTAACAATCCCAGAGGTGCTCCCTTTACGCCCTAGCCTAACTAACGGGAACGTAGGGCATAAGCACAGGTGCCAGGCAAACCAGCTTGGCAAAAACTTAAGTCATATTGATGCATATAATGGCGAAAAAGGTATATATGAGAAGAAACACATATGTGATGAGCTTGATGCTCGGAAAATAAGCTTCTATCCGGGAAGCCCCGGGGTATAGTGGACGTACATGCTCAAGGATGATTACATCACAGGTGCACGGTTTAGCCATGCGAAAGAGTTTAAGTTCTAGAAAAAAGAAAAAAAGAAAAGAGAGGAAAAAATAAGGGGGACAACAGGGAGGAGACAAACACAAAGTTCGGTGCTAGGCATAGAATCTTCGGAGTCTGGCCGCGTTCCAGGGGTTTGGCTCTAGGCTATTGTCTGATGCAGCACACAGGCGGTACGCTCCTCCCGCGAGAACTTCGTCAATTATGAAGGGACCCTCCCACTTAGGATTGAGTTTGTCCTTTTTCTTCTCTGGCAAGCGTGGGACGAGTTCGCCGACATTATAAGTTTTGGCCCGTAATTCTTAGCTTTGGTATCTCCGGGCCTGTTGTTGATAAAATGTGGAATGGGCTTTTGCAACATCGCGCTCCTCCTCCAGGGTATCTAGGTTGTCCTGCCGATCAAGCTCGGCCTCTCTCTCTTCGTACATGCGCACTCGAGTCGGGTCATGGATAATATCGCAGGGCAACATAGATTCCGCACCGTACACCATGAAGAAAGGTGTATATCCAGTAGTGCGGTTGGGTGTGGTCCGTTTAGGTGTCAAAACCGGCAGATCTCGGGTAGGGGGTCCCGAACTGTGCGTCTAAGGTCGATGGTAACAGGAGACAGGGGACACAATGTTTACCCAGGTTCGGGCCCTCTCCATGGAGGTAATACCCTACGTCCAGCTTGATTGATCTTGATAAATATGAGTATTACAAGAGTTGATCTACCATGAGATCGTAATGGCTAAACCCTAGAAGTCTAGCATGTATGACTATGATAATGAATCTACCCTCCCTCCGGACTAAGACCTTCGGTTTATATAGACACCGGGAGGATCTAGGGTTACACAAGGTTGGTTACAAAGAAAGGAATCTACATATTTGGTTGCCAAGCTTGCCTTCCACGCCAAGGAGAGTCCCATCCAGACACGGGTGCAGTCTTCGGTCTTCGTGTTCTTCATAGCCCATCAGTCGGTCCCATGGATAACAGGTCGGACGCCTGAGGACCCCTTAGCCAGGACTCCCTTAGTAGGCCCTGAACCTGGCTTCAATGACAAGGTATCCGCGCGTAGATCTGTCTTCGGCATTGCAAGGTGGGTTCCTCCTTCCTAACTCCAAGATAGTCTTCGGACAAAACAAACTTGTCCGGATCAGCAACACACAACCGTAGAGAGTATAATATTTCACGAATCCAATATGCTGACCACTTTAGTAACATGATGTAACGCTTGCCCGGTCCTTATTTCGAACCGTTCCCCATCCCGTCGTTCCATGTTTCGGGGCATGGTTTTTGTTGGCACGTTTATACGTCTCCGTCGTATCTACTTTTCCTAACACTTTTGCCCTTGTTTTGGACTCTAACTTGTATGATTTGAATGGAACTAACCTGGATTGCCACTGTTTTCAGCAGAATTGCCATGGTATTGTTTTATGTGCAGAAAACAAATATTCTCGGAATGACCTGAAACTCCACGGAACATCTTAGAAAAAACAATAAAAAATCCCCGCCAAAGATGAAGACCAGGGGGCCCACACCCTTCTCATGAGGGTGGGGGCGCCCCCCTAGGGTGCGCCCCCCTACCTTGTGGGTCCCCTGGAAACCCTCCGACGCCAACTCCAACTCTATATATTTGCTTTCGGAGAGAAAAAAATTAGAGAGAAGAAATCATCGCGTTTTACGATACGGAGCCGCCGCCAAGCCCTAAAACCTCTCGGGAGGGCTGCTCTGGAGTCTGTTCGGAGCTCCGGAGAAGGGGATTCGTCGCCGTCGTCATCATCAACCATCCTCCATCACCAATTTCATGATGCTCACCGCCGTGCGTGAGTAATTCCATTGTAGGCTTGCTGGACGATGATGGGTTGGATGAGATTTATCATGTAATCGAGTTAGTTTTGTTAGGGTTTGATCCCTAGTATCCATTATGTTCTGAGATTGATGTTGCTATGACTTTGCTATGCTTAATGCTTGTCACTAGGGCCCGAGTGCCATGATTTCAGATCTGAACCTATTATGTTTTCATGAAGATATGTGAGTTCTTGATCCTATCTTGCAAGTCTATAGTCACCTACTATGTGTTATGATCCGGAAACCCCGAAGTGACAATAATCGGGACCACTCCCGGTGATGACCATAGTTTGAGGAGTTCATGTATTCACTATGTGCTAATGCTTTGTTCCGGTTCTCTATTAAAAGGAGGCCTTAATATCCCTTTGTTTCCAATAGGACCCCGCTGCCACGGGAGGGTAGGACAAAAGATGTCATGCAAGTTCTTTTCCATAAGCATGTATGACTATATACGGAATACATGCCTACATTACATTGATGAATTGGAGCTAGTTCTGTGTCACCCTATGTTATGACTATTACATGATGAACCGCATCTGGCATAATTATCCATCACTGATCAGTTGCCTACGAGTTTTCCATATACTGGTTCTCGCTTATTTACTTTCCCGCTGCTACTGTTACAATCACTACAAAATACCAAAAACATTACTTTTGCTGTCTTTACTTGTGTTCCTGCTACCACCTCTATCATATTACTTTGCTACTAAACACCTTGCTGCAGATACTAAGTTTCCAGGTGTGGTTGAATTGACAACTCAGCTGCTAATACTTGAGAATATTCTTTGGCTCCCCTTGTGTCGAATCAATAAATTTGGGTTGAATACTCTACCCTCGAAAGCTGTTGCAATCCCCTATACTTGTGGGTTATCAAGACTAATTTCTGGCGCCGTTGTCGGGGAGCATAGCTCTATTCTTTGAGTCACTTGGGATTTATATCTGCTGGACATTATGAATAACTTGAGAGATCCAAAAACCAAGATCTATCCCTCAACTACGAGGGAAGGTAACGAACTACCATCTAGCTCTGCACTTGATTCACCTTCTGTTATGAGTAAGTTAGCGACACCTACACAAGCTTCTGCTATTCGTTCGGATATGTCGCATGTTATTGATGATGCCACTTCTGCTATGCATGATACTTATGATGAAACTACTTCTATGTCTGATACTACTGTGCCCCTTGGTGAATTTCTTGATGAACAAATTGCTAGGGCTAGAGAAAAATAAATTATTGAATCTGAATATGATGATGATAGTGATGATGAAAATATGCCTGTTATTCCTGAGGGTTATCTTTTTGATATGGAATCTTCTGCCGCTATTTTAGCTTGCAAAGATAGATATGAGCTTAAGAGGTTATTAATTAAGTGGAACAAAGAATCACTTAGAGATAAAATGAAACCCGACCCTGCTTTTGCTACTTCACCTATATGTGTTCCTGATAAGGATTATGAATTCTCTGCTGATCCTGATATAATTACTTTGGTTGAATCTGATCCGTTTTATGGCTATGAATCTGAAACTGTTGTGGCACATCTTACTAAGTTAAATGATATAGC
The DNA here is from genome assembly GCF_018294505.1 of Triticum aestivum. Classification (NCBI taxonomy): domain Eukaryota; kingdom Viridiplantae; phylum Streptophyta; class Magnoliopsida; order Poales; family Poaceae; genus Triticum; species Triticum aestivum. The sequence continues at coordinate 493,131,733 of NC_057797.1, forward strand.
TGCCCTGTTCACTAATGATGAGAGATCACGTTACTTTTATATACTCAAAATATTTCCGTTCTCATTAAAGGGTGATGCTAAGATATGGTTTAATTCTCTTGATCTTGTTTGTGTGCGTAGTCCCCGTGATATGATTTATTACTTCTCTGCTAAATATTTCCCTGCTCATAAGAAACAAGCTGCTTTGAGGGAAATATACAACTTCGTGCAAATTAAAGAAGAGAGTCTCACACAAGCTTGGGGGAGGCTTCTCAAGTTACTTAATGCTTTTCCTGATCATCCTCTTAAGAAACCTGAAATACTTGATATCTTTTATAATGGACTAACCGATGCTTCCAGAGATTACCTGGATAGTTGTGCTGGTTCTCTTTTCAGGGAAAGAACACCGGATGAAGCTGAAATTTTATTAAATAATATATTGACAAATGAAAATAATTGGGCACCTCCTGAGCCAACTCCTGAGCCAACTCCTGAGCCAACTCCTGACCCAGCTCCTGCTCCAATTACTGAGCCCATTCTTAAACCAACTCCGAAGAAGAGAGGTGTTTTATTCCTTAGTCCCGAAGATATGCAAGAGGCAAAGAAATCTATAAAGTAAAAAGGTATTAAAGCTAAAGACGTTAAGAATTTACCTCCTATTGAAGAAATACATGGTCTTAATTTACCACCTGTTGAAGAAACATATGATCTTAATTATTTATTTACTGAAGAACCTCCTGATCCCGATATCCCGACACAGGTAGTAAAGGTAAATTCTCTGTATAGATATGATAAAGCTGAAGTCCCTCCTACTAAAATTGCTAGTCAGTGCTTGGATGAGTTTGATAACTTTATGTTTAAGCAAGATGACTTCAATGCTTATTTTGGTACACAATTAAAAGAAAATGCTTATATGATTAGACACTTGGGTGATTATATGGCTGCTATTAAAGGTGAACTTAAACTTGTTAGCAAACATGCTTCTATGGTTACTACTCAAGTAGAACAAGTACATAAGGCTCAAAAAGAAGTGCTTGATGAAATGAATAGTAAGAAAAATGATTATGCTGTTAGAGTGGCTACTAGAACTGGTAGAATGACTCAGGAACCTTTGTATCCTGAAGGGCACCTTAAGAGAATCGAGCAAGATTCTCAAAGAAATAATATTGATGTTCCTAGTTCTTCTAAAAAGAAGAAGAAGAAAAATGATAGAACTGTGCAAACTTCTAGTGAACCTATTGCTGAACCACCTGATAATCCAAATGATATATCCATGTCTGATGCTGAAACACAATCTGCTAATGAACATGAACCTAGTAAAAATATTAATGATGATGTTCATGATGATGCTCAACCTAGTAATGACAATGATGTAGAAATTGAACCTACTGTTGATCTTGATAACTGTCACGCCCTCGATGCGGCTATATCTCCCACGTGTTGAAGCACGACTTAGAGGCATAACCGCATTGAAAGCAATGTTGCAAGTGAGGTAATCTTCACACAACCATGTAATACATAGCTGGCTTACACTCGCCACTTCACACAATTACATGAATAAAACATTACATCAACCAGTTACAAACAAGGTCCGGCTACGGAACCAAAATAAAAGAAGACTACCCCAAATGCTACACAGATCCCCGATCGACCCCAACTGGGCCCCACTACTGAACAACAAGAACGCAACAACACAAAGGACAAGATCTTCATCGAGGCTCCTCCTTGAGCTTGGTTGCGTCATCTGCACGGTTCAACGACACCTGCAAACTGGTTTTGGAAGTATCTGTGAGTCACGGGGACTCAGCAATCTCACACCCTCGCGATCAAGACTATTTAAGCTTATAGGTAAGGTAAAAGGTATGAAGTGGAGCTGCAGCAAGCGACTAGCATATATGGTGGCTAACATATGCAAATGAGAGTGAGAAGAGAAGGCAAAGCACGTTCGAGAAACTATGATCAAGAAGTGATCCTAGAACAACCTACGTCAAGCATAACTCCAACAACCGTGTTCACTTCCTGGACTCCACCAGAAAGAGACCATCACGGTTACACATGCGGTTGATGTATTTTAATTAAGATCAACTTCAGGTTTTCTACAACCGGACATTAACAAATTCCCATCTTCCCATAACCGCGGGCACGGCTTTCGAAAGTTCAAAACCCTGCAGGGGTGTCCCAACTTAGCCCATCAGAAGCTCTCATGGTCAACGAAGGATATTCCTTCTCCCAAGACATTCCGATCAGACTCGGCATCCAGGTTACAAGACATTTTGACAATGGTAAAACAAGTCCAGCAACACCGCCCGAATGTGCCGACAAATCCTGATAGGAGCTGCACATATCTCGTTCTCAGGGCACACTCAGATGAGCAATCCGTACAACTAAAACCAGCCCTTGAGTTTCCCCGAGGTGGCGCTACAAGGGGCTCTAGTTTGGACCAACAGTTAGAGGAGCACT